>NW_022262797.1:102500-136968 GCF_002021735.2 Oncorhynchus kisutch
CAGACCTGACTGTGATGTGAGATGGTCAGAACCAACATTACTAACAGACCTGACTGTGAGATGACCAGAACCAACATTACCTAACAGACCTGACTGTGAGATGGTCAGAACCAACATTACCTAACAGACCTGACTGTGAGATGGTCAGAACCAACATTACTAACAGACCTGACTGTGAGATGACCAGAACCAACATTACCTAACAGACCTGACTGTGAGATGGCCAGAACCAACATTACCTAACAGACCTGACTGTGAGATGGCCAGAACCAACATTACCTAACTGACCTGACTGTGAGATGGCCAGAACCAACATTACCTAACAGACCTGACTGTGAGATGGCCAGAACCAACATTACCTAACAGACCTGACTGTGAGATGACCAGAACCAACATTACTAACAGACCTGACTGTGAGATGGTCAGAACAACATTACCTAACAGACCTGACTGTGAGATGGTCAGAACAACATTACCTAACAGACCTGACTGTGAGATGGTCAGAACCAACATTACTAACAGACCTGACTGTGAGATGGTCAGAACCAACATTACCTAACAGACCTGACTGTGAGATGGTCAACTAATTGACCAATGTCTGGTGAATTATTTGTATTCCATTTAGTTGTTTTTTTGTCTGAGCGCTATGCACAGTTTTTCTAGAGATAAATCAGATCAAGCCCGAACTGTGCAATGGAGTTGTAGTTTCCATAAAAACATGCCCTGTTTACTTTAAAGAACTACTCAAATAGTGAGTTTGTCAGACAGCCTGGGCAGCAGCTCTGTAAAGATGACATGACTTGGAATGAAATAAAGACATTAAATAGGCTTAAAACAAATGAAATATTGAATTAAAATCGTGAATAAATTATGCTTAATAAGTGATAAGCGGTAATGGGCAGTCACTACTGTCATGGGACTTTTAATGGTTTTATTCTGTGTTACAGTATTCAAACCACATAATGCGCAGTGCATTTAATGTAAAAAATAAAATAAAAATTAAAGAAAACGTCATTTAAAAAATAAATTCAAACCAAACCAACTTCAAAAAGTAATCGCTCAGCACTAGTTGGTTCCTTCGGTATGAACACTGGACTGATCCATCACTGTCTATGTATTCTCTGTCTTAGTAATAGGATAGATGCTCTTCAATCTGTTTACAGCTGCCCTCTGTAGCCTTTATCAGGTTTAGTTCTAGGAGGTAGCAACAGCAATTACATACACAAGTTCAGCTCAAACACACAGGACAAAACAACCAATTAGGGCACATGTTCCTCTTCTTCTTTGACTTTTCACTTGCAAAGACCCTCCCCTTTAGTCCTCCCAACCTAATCTCGTCCACCCAGCCAGCTCTCTAGGCAATTGAGCCTGGGGTCGGACAAGGTACTCCCAGCACAAAATAAAGTAGCTGGTAAATGATATAGTTATTATATTAGAGGTAGTACATGTAACTTTGGGGTGTTTAGGGCAGCCATCTTATTGTGAATTAAAGAAATATGTGATGTGATCCTGTATATGATACTGTTAAAGCACATTGTTTCCAATTGTCTTCACCTCAACTCCAATATTCAATAGTTTGACCCTGGTATTTACCATTGCTGCTGTGGCAATATTAGCAATATTCAACTAATGTTGTACTGACCAATCAAGGTTGTTGGCCAATTGTGAAATGCTAACTGTTGTAGTTTAAAATGTTGAGTAAATGACTTTTCTGATGGTTTCAGGGTTGGTACTTTGGGAGGGATTTGTTGTCAGTGTGCTGGACCACCAGTGAAGTGCTCTTTAAAGGAAGCCATGTGAGATGAGGACTCCAGGCAGAGAACAAGATGAGGCATGTCCCTTTGTGTATTGTGGCAGTAAACCTCTGAGTGCAATCTATGTATTAACTTAATCACTTCCAGCTCAAACGTGTGGTTGCACAATGTACATTTCTTTGAATCTGTCAATATATTATTGTCTTAAAAGAAATGTTCTGACGTTATTTATTGGAGAGAAAAAAAATATATTTTGATATTTCTCTGGACAATAGCAAAGGTTCAAACGATACTGAAGAAAAATATAAACACAACCATTTCAAAGATTTTACTGAGTGACGTGACTGGAAATACAGATATGCATCTGTTGGTCACAGATACCTTAAAATAAATGGGTCTCACAATGTGCCTCGGGATCTCGTCATGGTATTTGTGTATTCAAATTGCCATCGATCAAATGCAATTGTGTTCGTTGTCCGTACCTTATGCCTGCCCATACCATAACCTCACCACCACCATGGGGCACTCTGTTCATAACGTTGACATCAGCAAACTGCTCACCGACATGACGACATACACGTGGTCTGCGGTTGTGAGGCCAATTGGACGTACTGCCAAATTCTCTAAAATGATGTTGAAGGTTTTTGGTAGAGAAATTAACATTAAAGTCTCTGGCAACAGCTCTGGTGGACATTCCTGCTGTCAGCATGCCAAGTACACACTCCCTCAACTTGAGACATCTGTGGCATTGTGTTGTGTGACAAAATGGCACATTTTATAGTGGCCTTTTATTTTCACCAGCACAAGGTGCACCTGTGTAATGATCATGCTGTTTAATCAGCTTCATGATATGGCACATCTGTCAGGTGGATGGATTATCTTGGCAAAGCAGAAATGCTCACTAACAGGGATGTAAAGAAATGTGTGCACAACATTTTAAAGAAATAAGCTTTTTGGGCATATGAAATGGGACCAACACTTTACATGTTGCATTTATATTTTTCTTCAGTGTGGTTTACATCTTACTTGCCTTCTAGGTTCATTTATGTACATTAGTATTTCTGTCTCAAATACTCTGTCATGTATTGGAAAGGGCACTTGTTATGGGCAACAAGGCTACCCTCTATAGAGGCTTGTTTTGTAAATCCATGCTCCCCTAGGGTGAGTAGGGACTGTAATTTGACTTCAATGAAGACAATAATTAAGCACATTCAAAATATATAGACTACTGCCTGGAATTTTAATATCAAACTTGACCCGAAATTATTTTTATTTTTTTTAAGGAATCCAGGCAGCACACAGGCTTGCTGTTTAACATAGTGTGTTCTGTTGTGATAACCGAGTGGCTCGTTTCAAACGTCTGCTATGATCACATCACATGGCTCCAACATAATGGAGAGTCACTAGAAACCAAACAGAAGAAAAAGGAGAGAAATGGGGAGAGACTAGACTTGTACTAATGAATAGGACCCAGGTTTCTTTGATGGTTTTGTGCGGCAGTTTTGTTTCACTAACTTGGGTCATTAAAATATCACGATTGGATGGCAGACTCACCTTGGTTATTCTGCCATAACTAAGGTTAAGCATGACAAATGACCACTAAGAGAACGATAGAGGGGGTCTTTAAGCTAGTCCTTTAGGAGTCCATAGAAAAAGCCCCAGGGCTTGAAAGGGTCTGAGTTGGGTTAGCAGACATTTTGGGAGAGCACAATGCGATTCGCTGCTCTGAATGGCTAATGTCTCCTAGATGTTCTTGTGACTGGGGGGCCTTAGTATGTCTATTTGGAAGTGACGTTCTGACACACAAGGTCATGTATCTGTGTTGCTAGATATTAGGTGAGATGGATAGGATCCATTAGAAAAGAGTCTTGTTTAATTTAAATCCAATATACAGTCTTAGGGGAAAAAGGTTCTATATAGAGCCAAAGAGTGTTCTATCGCTTATTTCATATATTTCGCCCCTAAAGGTGAAGCAAGAGAGAACCCTTTTTGGTTCTTTAAAAAAAAAAATGTTTTAAGAGTGTATGGTTAACTAGTTCTAAGGCACTGCATCTCAGTGCTAGAGGCATCACTGCAGACCCTGGTTCGATCCCGGGACTGTATCACAACCGGCCGTGATCGAGAGTCCCATAGGGCGGCGCACAATTGGCCCAGTGTTGTCCGGGTTAGGGGAGGCCGGGGTAGGCCGTCATTATAAATAATAATTTGTTCTTAACTGACTTGCCAAGTTAAACAAAAACGACGTCATAGTCCCAACTGTGCATACAGATTTCAGGGAGGATGAACATCTTGACTAAGCTGTCACCCATTCATTTGTTTGAAATATTTTGTCATTCAAATGTCTATGGATTGTCTCATCACAACCAACAGAATACTTTCAAAATTAGAAAATGTTTATCAAATCGGTGAATTATCCCTTTAATGTGTATTTCTCCCCTCACAGCATGATACTAATAATTAAATAAGTCCACTCACTAAAAAAACTAAAACAAAGCTGCGCGAACCTCGTGAAAGGGTCATTCATTCAACGCTTAACACAGAAAATCAAACCATTTCTCTGATTTTCTTTCCCCTACTGCTCTCTGTGTGTTCAAAGAAAAACAGCACCCAAAGGCTAAAGACAAATCTATTGATTGATGAGACAAACTGTGGTGGACCAGCATGCATAGGGAAATAGATGGGAGCCTTTTTAACGTGACACTTCCTGGAGGGATGACAGAGTGCTCCCTGCTCTGCTCTATACATGAATTATCAACTGCTGTCTGGAAGCCACTTTGTCAAAGAGATTGATGAAGACCCATCAGAAAGAGAACAAATCAGACTTGATGGGAGGGGGAGTGAGTGAAGCTATCGGGGCCTCTCATTCTGTGTTGGGGGGCTGTTGGAGTGAGTTGGTGAGTTGAGGGGGGGGCTTGAGTTGAATTGGACTTAATGGGAAATATATTGAATGCATGTTTAGTCTGATCCTCAGCTGTATCCAGGGAGAGAGAGGGCTTGTCAATGGGATGAACGTTAGATGGACATTGACTCCCATCATTTATCAAAGAAAGATCTTAGATCTTTATCACAACTACAATATTGGTTTATATTGGAAATCATGATCGCTCTCAACGCTTTATTATATTGCTGTGATGGTGACATCCATGGTTCTTTTCTTTGAAATTCATTCCATTTAAATGTCCTATTTATATTGCAGGCTTGAAACGAGACCACCTGAACCCCTGTCCATCTGTCATTTAAAATGGTCATTAAGAGGAGGACATTTCACTCACTACAGGACTAGAGAGAGAGGAGCATGCTGGGAGGGGTTATTACACACACAGAGAGAGAGAGAGAGAGAGGAGCATGCTGTGAGGGGTTATTACAGAGAGAGAGAAAGGGAGGGAGGGTGAAAGGGAGAGCGTAGGGGAGGGATAGTGGGACAGTGAGCTGAGGAGATACAGAGCATATCAAGAGGCAGAGAGAGACCGGTACACGTCGAGCCTTCCCAAGAAAATGACCAATTTCGCAGGCACTTGGAAAATGAGAAGCAGTGAAAATTTTGATGAACTACTCAAAGCACTTGGTAAGACGTCTATAGTTCTTACCTTCTATCATTAAGAGCTATTTGAAAGAATAAATACTTAACAATATACTATCAAAATCCTAACTGTTCTTTCTCTATTGTGTCCGACTACCAAACGCATCATTATTTTCATCTGTGTTCTAATTATTTGGGGAAATATTTGAGAAAACAATATTTGGGAGAGGCCACAGGGTGTGTGACATCTTGATCATCTTTGAGTTTCGCATATATCATCAGTTTTAGGATCATCCCAGCATACATTAATCCATGTACCTTGTTCATTTGAGATGCATTTTATGTTGTCATGTTGATATTCCCGAAAGTCAACTGAGTTGGGCATGTATAAAAATAAAAAAAAATGAAAATGTACACAAGGTGCACATGTAATACATATTATAATGCACTTACATATTACAAATCAGCTTGATCTTGCGTGCTGTTTCCTGCCATAGAATAGTCATCTTTTCAGTGAAAGCAGTGAGGGTGGATCATCCCAACGCTGCACTGTTGAGCCCAGCTGGTGTGGAATAGATGAGACAATTCACTGTGTATGTTTTCTCAAATACATCTCCTGTGACTGCACTGAGATCTCACTTAATCTGGCTTGGTATTGGCTTGGACAAAACTTTGACTTTTGGTGCTGTAGTTTTTATTTTTTCATCGTGGAACAAAGAGATGAGAGGAGAAAATAAGGTAAAGAGATTGAACTCCTCTCCTCTGGGGAACTCAAGTACACCGATTGTTTAAATGAGAGCAATAAGACTAGTACTGAAGGATACCGTATTTGAGAGAGAGCCGCTCTGAAAACCAATGCAGAGGGGAATGAATGGAAACAGCAAGACATTTTCTCATCCAATTGGTTAAATTGTAACTGTGTGACAGAGCCAACTAGCTCCACAATAACTTCTTGGAGGAATCCATCAGTCTGCAGGAGAGCTAAACAAAACTAATGACTCCAGCATTCCTTGTTTTCATCACCTTGTCATAGCATCCACCCATATTTGAAACATCTGCTGATAACCATCTCATTTGCAGTTGCTTGCCTTGAGAACTCTGTATATAACAACTTGAATACCTACAGTGCACCATTGATTTCTTCTCACACTCTCAAGAACCTTCTGTCTACCAGGACTTTGTCACAAATAGGTAACACTGCCACTATGCATTCCTCTTGTAAATAAGCACAACCTACACCTTTGAAAGTGGAATTCAGGATTGCTTTCCTTCTATCAATGGCGCCAGGAGGAGACAGAAATGTATCTGTACTCATCCTTGAATTATAGGTGAGGATAGGCACAAACATGTCATACCAAATGTCAGTACAAGTCAAACGATAGCCCCGTGAAGCCATATTGTCACCATGGGTTCAACCCAGTGGCATGTCAAGGTTGTGTACAGTCAGTTGTCATAACCTGACAAAGTCAAAACTGATCAATGACACATGCAATTGGTTATGCAGCACTTATGACCCTTAAAGTTAGCGTAATGACGTGTTATTTGCCCACAGGGGTCAATGCTATGTTGAGGAAGGTGGCTGGTGCCGCGGCGTCCAAACCTCACGTGGAGATCAGGCAGAATGGGGAGCAGTTCTACATCAAGACCTCCACCACCGTGCGCACCACCGAGATCAACTTCCTCATAGGCCAGGAGTTCAATGAGGAGACAGTAGATGGCAGGAAGTGCAAGGTAAAGTCTCTGAGTCTGCCCCCATACAATGTAAAGGTAGTCTCTGCCCCATATAATGTAAAGGTAGTCTCTGCCCCCATCCAATGTAAAGGTAGTCTCTGCCCCTATACAATGTAAAGGTAGTCTGCTCCCATACAATGTAAAGGTAGTCTGCTCCCATACAATGTAATGGTAATGTCCCAATCCTATTCAGATAGCATTTGTACGGATGAAGGAAAGGAGACAAGGAGAGGAAGCTACATTGAGACGCAGCCCATGTTCACTCATTCAGATCAGATCCCCTTTCGATAAGTGAGGACAGGAAAGTACATGGATGTATTGACATGGACCCTCTTCATTGCATTACACTCATATCAACAGAGCCTGGCCACATGGGAGACCGAGAGCAAAATGTACTGCAGGCAGACTCTCCTGGATGGCAACGGCCCAAGGACCTTCTGGACCAGAGAGCTGAGGGGAGATGAACTCATACTGGTGAGGACGTTTGTGACTAAAGAAAGGCAGTAGGCAAGGCTGTCATGTCAGGCCCCCTCCGTTTTATCTATTTGTGCACTGAAACAAAGCAAATGCTTGCTTATGGGTCCTTTTCCAACAATGCAGAGAGAAAGTGAAAGATTCAAATAATAAATAGTGGCATGAGGAATAAATACACACTGAATAACAATAACGAGTAAAAAATAGCATGGCTATAAATAACATGGCTATATATAGGGAGTAGAAAATAACATGGCTATATACAGGGAGTAGAAAATAACATGGCTATATACAGGGAGTAGAAAATAACATGGCTATATACAGGGAGTAGAAAATAACATGGCTATATACAGGGAGTAGAAAATAACATGGCTATATACAGGGAGTAGAAAATAACATGGCTATATACAGGGAGTAGAAAATAACATGGCTATATACAGGGAGTAGAAAATAACATGGCTATATACAGGGAGTAGAAAATAACATGGCTTTGTATAGGGAGTAGAAAATAACATGGCTATAAATAACATGGCTTTGTATAGGGAGTAGAAAATAACATGGCTATATACAGGGAGTAGAAAATAACATGGCTATATACAGGGAGTAGAAAATAACATGGCTATATACAGGGAGTAGAAAATAACATGGCTATATACAGGGAGTAGAAAATAACATGGCTATATACAGGGAGTAGAAAATAACATGGCTATATACAGGGAGTAGAAAATAACATGGCTATATATAGGGAGTAGAAAATAACATGGCTTTATACAGGGAGTAGAAAATAACATGGCTTTATACAGGGAGTAGAAAATAACATGGCTAAAGAGTCCAGTAGAGTCCAGTGTGTGTGTAGAGTCCAGTGTGTGTGTAGAGTCCAGTGTGTGCGTGGAGTCCATTGTGTGGTGGAGTCCAGTGTGTGTGTAGAGTCCAGTGTGTGGGTAGAGTCCAGTGTGTGGGTAGAGTCCAGTGTGTGTGTAGAGTCCAGTGTGTGTGTAGAGTCCAGTGTGTGGGTAGAGTCCAGTGCGTGTGGTAGAGTCCAGTGCGTGTAGAGTCCAGTGCGTGTAGAGTCCAGTACGTGGTGGAGTCCAGTGTGTGGGTAGAGTCCAGTGTGTGGGTAGAGTCCAGTGTGTGTGTGTAGAGTCCAGTGTGTGTGTGTAGAGTCCAGTGTGTGGGTAGAGTCCAGTGTGTGGGTGGAGTCCAGTGTGTGTGGGTAGAGTCCAGTGTGTGTGTAGAGTCCAGTGTGTGTGTAGAGTCCAGTGTATGGGTGGAGTTCAGTGTGTGTGTGTAGAGTCCAGTGTGTGGGTGGAGTCCAGTGCGTGGTGGAGTCCAGTGTGTGGTGGAGTCCAGTGCATGTGTAGAGTCCAGTGCGTGTGTAGAGTCCAGTGTGTGTGTAGTGTCCAGTGTGTGTGGAGTCCAGTGTGTGGGTGGAGTTCAGTGTGTGTGTAGAGTTCAGTGTGTGTGTGGAGTCCAGTGCGTGTGTAGAGTCCAGTGTGTGTGTAGAAACCAGTGTGTGTGTAGAGTCCAGTGCGTGTGTGTAGAGTCCAGTGCGTGTGTGTAGAATTCAGTGCGGGTGTGTAGAGTCCAGTGTGTGTGTGTAGAGTCCAGTGCGTGTGTGTAGAGTTCAGTGCGTGTGTGTAGAGTCCAGTGCGTGTGTAGAATCCAGTGTGCGTGTATAGAGTCCAGTGTGTGTGTGTAGAGTTCAGTGTGTGTGTGTAGAGACCCGTGTGTGTGTAGAGTCAGTGCAAGAGAGTTGGTGCAAAAATAAAGGGTCAATGCAGGTAGTCTGGGTAGCCATTTGATTAGCTCTTTAGCAGTCTAATGGCTTGGGGGTAGAAGCGCATCCTGTTGGTTCCAGACTTGGTGCACTGGTACCCCACACTGTTAGTATTAACACTTCATTCTGAACCCAAAAGAGAGTAGGCCTGCACTTCATACTATTCCCTAAGAGATTATACTGTAGGTTCAAACAGACGCTTGACATCAAAGCTAAGACAAGCTTTTCCACCAGAACACTCCGTATGATGGATTTTGCTCTGCACAGCCTAACTCAGAAACTATTGGCTCTGTTACGAACACCTCTGAAAGGGTTCCTAAGGGATTTCAAAGCTTGTTCTTTGATATATTGGTACTGGCTGATATTATACTGCACAAAAATATATGTTTGCTGTTAATTAAGGTCTTCAAATACCAGGTCCTTACATCCATCAAAAACTGTTCTTGACTTCTTCACGGCACTGGCTTTCATATTAAAAAGATGTGCTTTTTGTAAACTTCTGGCCTGTTTTAATTTTATAGACTGATTGACAACAGTAAATGGGGCCAATAACCTTAGATTCCAGTTTATAAATGATGAGGATAACCTCTTTATTGACTCTTACAAAGCCCAGAATGAAATCAAGAGGAAAACCTCTATGTAAGGGACTCCTTTCTGGATAGCATGCTTGGACTTCGCAACAGGAGATCCTATGAACAAACATGAAATGTGTGTGTTTCAACTCAAGGCTGTGTAGTTCTGTGCATATTGAGCCACATGATAGGTCTGTGAGGCCGTTGTTGGACAACTGTCTGATTGTTTAGAGATGGGATCATGAGGTTGGCTCAGAGTTCTGTCCAATATTAGAGGGGGGGGGTCAGTGTAACATGTGTTTCCTGCTAGACACACAATCTTGTGTTTTACTGTGGAGGAAAATACTTTTTCACTAAATGCTCAACTTGGTAGGGTCTCAAAAGGTGGGAACCATGACTTTTTCTTATTGAATTACCGCAATATGGAGAAAGTCCCCAATGCACTGCATCTGCCCATCCACATGCAGCAAAACCCACTGGATGACAAAGAAGGTGCCACGATACACTTCTTCCCAGGTCCCACACATCGAAAAACATAACCCCAGAATTTTGTTCTCACAGGCCAATGGATCTAAATTTGAACAATTTGTTCATTAATTCCAGGGAGCTAATGGGCAGTGCCTCATCCTCCACTAAAACAAGCCTCTGCTCTCCTTCCGGTGACAAAGGAATCTGGACCTGGCCAGGAAAACGGAAATGCAGGTGGCTCACATCAAAGCATCTATGAGCTGATGAGGAAATGAAGCTTTGAAAGAGGGAGGGGGTGTTGGGGGAAAGAAAGTAATGAAGACCGTATGTTCTGGCTTTACTGTATCCAGTGATGTAAGACAGAGTCCAGGATGTGTTCATTAGCATGAAGAAATCTCAGGGGACTAGTTTAGTTTAATAGGACGGGCAGCAGGGGATGTGCCTGTAGTTACTCTGATACTGCATGTGTTCCTGACTGACACTGTTCACGTTATCTACCATGCTGTTGTCCTGTAGTTAGTCTGATACTGCATGTGTTCCTGACTGACACACTGTTTACGTTATCTACCATGCTGTTGTCCTGTAGTTACTCTGATACTGCATGTGTTCCTGACTGACACTGTTCATGTTATCTACCATGCTGTTGTCCTGTAGTTCCTCTGATACTGCATGTGTTCCTGACTGACACACTGTTCACGTTATCTACCATGCTGTTGTCCTGTAGTTACTCTGATACTGCATTTGTTCCTGACTGACACTGTTCATGTTATCTACCATGCTGTTGTCCTGTAGTTACTCTGATACTGCATGTGTTCCTGACTGACACTGTTCATGTTATCTACCATGCTGTTGTCCTGTAGTTACTCTGATACTGCATGTGTTCCTGACTGACACTGTTCATGTTATCTACCATGCTGTTGTCCTGTAGTTACTCCGATACTGCATGTGTTCCTGACTGACACTGTTCATGTTATCTACCATGCTGTTGTCCTGTAGTTACTCCGATACTGCATGTGTTCCTGACTGACACTGTTCATGTTATCTACCATGCTGTTGTCCTGTAGTTACTCCGATACTGCATGTGTTCCTGACTGACACTGTTCATGTTATCTACCATGCTGTTGTCCTGTAGTTACTCCGATACTGCATGTGTTCCTGACACTGTTCATGTTATCTACCATGCTGTTGTCCTGTAGTTACTCCGATACTGCATGTGTTCCTGACTGACACACTGTTCATGTTATCTACCATGTTGTTGTCCTGTAGTTACTCTGATACTGCATGTGTTCCTGACTGACACTGTTCACGTTATCTACCATGCTGTTGTCCTGTAGTTCCTCTGATACTGCATGTGTTCCTGACTGACACTGTTCATGTTATCTACCATGCTGTTGTCCTGTAGTTCCTCTGATACTGCATGTGTTCCTGACTGACACACTGTTCATGTTATCTACCATGCTGTTGTCCTGTAGTTCCTCTGATACTGCATGTGTTCCTGACTGACACACTGTTCATGTTATCTACCATGCTGTTGTCCTGTAGTTCCTCTGATACTGCATGTGTTCCTGACTGACACACTGTTCATGTTATCTACCATGCTGTTGTCCTGTAGTTACTCTGATACTGCATGTGTTCCTGACTGACACACTGTTCATGTTATCTACCATGCTGTTGTCCTGAAGTTACTCTGATACTGTTCATGTTATCTACCATGCTGTTGTCCTGTAGTTACTCTGATACTGCATGTGTTCCTGACTGACACTGTTCATGTTATCTACCATGCTGTTGTCCTGTAAAATATTGACACCTCAATGTAAGAAGCGGGGGCCTTCCCTTCTCCAGTGCCTGATGCAGGCCTTTACCGCCAGAGGTGTGTGTGTGTGTAGGGTTAAAATCTACTGGCTGTCTGCCCGCAATAATGTGCCTCATTGATCATGTTGTGTTAGAAAACGCCAATGAACCATGACGCATCTCACGTTAATGGCTCCCTGGACACTCACTGCACACGGCAGATGGCTCCATCTTAGCGCCATTCTTTAAACCCGAATGATACTTACTTTCCTCCCTCCCTGGGTGCTGGGGTAATGATGATCTGTGGTGCTGACAAGTTCGGTTGCAGTCTTGCTGCACCTCTCAAAGTACCATAAATCTTTGGGGGCTCGATGCACCTCTGCCACCCACACACACATCTTGATCATTTCCCCTCTTCCCTCATTAATTCACTGATACTGTAGCAGATGCCATGTGCCAAATTGACTGTTTTTGGACAGGAAATCTCAACCAGTTGTGTGCTAAAGCAGTCTTCCATTCTGTCACAATGAGAGTTTGAACAATAAATATATATTTTTTAAATCTCACTTGACACCAGTTGTCATATTTGAGATGAACACAAATTGGTCCTGTGTTCTTACCTGAAGGTTGAACATCTGATGTACAACAGCAGGAAGCACTTCTGTTGAGATAACTGGCATCTTTTGTCTTTTTCAGACCTTTGGGGCAGACGACGTGGTTTGCACACGGATTTACGTACGAGAAAATAAATAACGTAGCTTCAGGACCGACCAGGACCATCATAATGGGCTCCATCCCCCTTGGTACAGCTGCAGTAACTCTCCAACACATCCATCTTCAGAGAAATATTTCATAACATCATATATCAGATTAAACAGACATTTACCATGCTTCATGTAACTAGACCAAACATGCAATTGTATTTAGACAACATTGTTTCTCATGCCAACTGCCACTTTAATAAAACAATGTTTAATCCTTTTTGTATTTACAGTGTTTTGTCAGTATTGGCAATAAGAGACGATATACATATAATTTCAATATATTGTATTATTTGGTCAGGGAGTACGAAGGCCATGCAGTCAAAACAAGTCGGTTTAAAAAAAAAACTTTGTTTCTATTGAACATGCCATACTAATAAAGGCAATTTAATTAATTATACGAAGAGTTGGTCCTCCTTTCTTTTTGATGACCAATTTAGCCCTTTTACCAAAGAGCACCTTCTATCTACCAAAATGTACTATTGTGTACCTTAGTAGCGCTTCCCTTCCTCTTCTTTCTACTCATATTGTATTATTTGTCTGGTGTCAAGGAAATGTCTCAAGAAATAAATCTGCTTGTATCAAGACAAACGTCAGGTAGGAAAATGATGAACTTCCTTCTAAGTTTAGGTGACCTATTGCTTTAACATGCAGAAATGTCACTGCAACAAGGAACCAAAAAGGAGCATCAAAGATTTGCCCAATCAGAACAGATGCAGACTATGTTTCTCTTGTTCAAGCAACTTGACCGCCACCTAGAGGTTTAAAATAAACTATGGACAAGGCTTCAGTCTATTCAAATAAGAGTTTAATGCCAAACACCATACTACACAACATCATAGAAGTCAAAGAAGAGGTGACAAAGGGACACAGAAAATGGGCTACAAATGTAGTCTTTGTAGTTTGTATATACAATTCAGCTGCCCGGTAGTCCTCCATGTTCAACACAGTAAATAGAAAAATGAAACTCAGTCTAAAGATAGAAACAGTCCAGAGATTGTCTTTAGCTGGTTACAGCACTGACAGAGTCGCCTTGTGGGGCCAAACGTTGATGGGGAAACTGGTCCTATTTGGGTTGTTAAAATGTCCTCCTTCCAGATCAATTGGTGGCAGTTCAACTTCACACAACTCTCCCCAAAGTATTCCCTGGTGTAGTGGCTTGGATCTATTCCATGAGATCGTTCCATCGGTAGTGTAGGAGCAAGACTTCAGTCAAGTGGATCTGAGGATCTGGTTGATGTCCGTAGCCAAAGTGTTTTTGTTTACATTTGTTCATGTAAATCGGAATGCCCAGGTTCTCATGTGAGATCAGAATTAACATCCAGAATTTACAGGCTATGCTGGACAGAAACAGAGCCAGATGAGAAGGTTCTGGTCAGGTGTGAAGAGGTACCGAGTGGTGTGACATGTGGTTAGACAAAATGAAACTCAAATTAATTTGATGATGAAACACTGGGAAAATGGAAGTATTACCACCAACCCAAAACACTACAGGCGCAACCTTTCTGGGGACAGGACTTCTTACAAGAAAAAGAGAAAGGAATCGCATGTCAAATGCAGTGTGCTTGTTGCTTGGTTGTTGATGATTCAATTGTAGCGGTTGAATGGTATACATTCACATATACTCATATGGTTGTCAATGTGGATCTTATTATGGACATGGACCAGATTTGGCGATCAGAATACAATTTCACAAATCATTGTATATATGTGTCTACACCTGCACCTTCTGAAAGTGTACAACATGACACTATAAAACAGTGCTGTTTATAATTGGGGGGGCCATTACCACCGCTCACTTTTATATTGAGACATTATCAATACCTTGTAAAGTAGGCAGAACCACATCTCATCTGGATTGATTTTAATGGAGCATGATTGTGCTTCAGAAACAGACTCGGGAGTCTTACGTCTCTGAGTCATGTTTAAAGTGACATTTACCAGAAAGTAGAGATGGGGATGCTGCATGTGGCTGATTGGTTCTGTGGAGGTGGTGGCATGACTGATCCCTCTACTGTAGCCCCGGAGGAGGAACCTGTGATCCAAGTGGGAATCTTAACACGCAACAACCTGCCTGTTACCAATGGCAACTATCATCCCAACCACAATAAGACTACGTGGATTTATGGGATCAGCGGTTCCATATTTGATGACTGATCCAGACATTCTGATGGATATATTAATGGAGAATTGGTTTAGGGGGTACAAACCGTTTACATTATGTACAGGGAAAGCGTAAATAGCTTCTAGACTACATTCATTGTTCAGAAATTCCGAATGGGAACTGGTGCCAATGACTTGAGTGAAAAACCAGATAGACAAATAAGGTCTTGAAACATTTTGTATAAAATTATCAATTTCAAGACAATGAAAACGTTATACTTTGCTAAATGAAGGCTTACATGACATAACAGGAAGAAACAGAACGCAAAGGAAAAAGGCTCTAATAAAGGTCCTTTGGTAAAAACAGTTGTTAAAATTTGAGCATTTTCAATATAGGCTATTTCTCTTCAGCAACTTTTGACCCGAGGTCTAAACTAAGTCTGTTAGGGTACACATCAATGCACATCTCTGACAAAAAGGACGACTATCAACAAGCTATTTACAAAATCAGCAGTATGTGGGTAGTCTGATGTTACTATACTTGACTGACTGGGGGAAAACCTGGTATTTTCGCAGAAATCTGCCCAATAACTACACCACGGCTGCCAGAGATGTTTGTGGACACATAGCATACATACCTGTACCACTGAAAAAAAGAAACATTCACAGGCTTTACAATTATACAAAATCCAAAAGCCATCTTGTGGTCTGGATAAAATACATGTTCATAGTCCATGCCTGTATGCTAATCTTCCTACTCACAGTGGTTGTGAGAGACTTCTGTGGTTCCCCTTAGCAGTTAAACTAGAGACCTGCACACCGGATGGTGTGGTGCTCCTCAACCACTTCAATGGGTGTATATTGCTTCAAAACAGGGGGGGGAAAGGCCAAGCATTCTGTATGGCGTGCTCTCAACACTATCCATCAGTCTGAGGATCAGTCCAGCCGAGGATCAATAGCTGTTTCACGACAACGGCTTCCTTTCTTGCACTCAGAGTATTCGGTCGCAGCTTATCTTCTGCTGTATTCAAAGGTGGCATAAGACAGGCCGGTAGGGGTGGGTGGGGGTTCAGGGGGCCGATGGACAACTGGTTGGTGGCCACATAGGAAATTTGGCTTTTTTTTGTGCTGCAAAGATAGGGAGGGTCCATTTAAAAAGTCCTTATAAAAACAAATATAAAGTAATCTCCGGCAGTTTCCAGAATCCAGCAATTTGCTGCCAAACTGATGTATTAAAATGACAAGTAATACACTCCTGTCATCTCGTCACCCGGGTTAAGCTAAGGTGCCCCTGACGAGCTGCCATGATACGTCACATGGTATCTGTTGATTTTCAGGTAATAGAGGACCTGGGGATCCCGGGTGGTGGTGCACGGCAACAGACCCTCGCGACGCTCTCCCATCAGCCACTTGCGGGTGTCGGTGGCCATGTCGCTGGTCACGTGTTCCTTGGCCCAGGTGTCCACCAAGCCTTGGAAGCGGCGGTGCAGGCGAGTGTGGACTCGCTGGTGGGACTGGGGAAGGGAGGGACACCGGGGTTAGCTGTAGTGAAGATCATATCAGCACTCTGACCAACACCGTTGGTTGAAACGTCAGTAATGGCCATTATGTTTCTCTAAATTATTTCAAAATATGACATATTCCAATATCTTTACATATTCCAATATCTTTAGTGTTTTCCACATGTACATTACTTGCCAGCACATTACTTGCCAGCCAAATAGAAATAGTAGCCAGGTCCCCCTGGGTACATGTTTTTGTGGAAGGAGGTGTATTTCGGGGGCCTACGGTACATTCTAATGCCTTGATTATTGAATACTTTATCGAGTTTACCGCCCAAAATGGAAACATTTGTTGTAGAAAGACATGACTTTACAATTTAAAATACTGAACATTGATGAATTCAGTTTATTGTTAGTTGTTTGGGATTTTGTCTTTTAATTGGCTCATGTTGCATCGACTTACTTAAGTTATGCTTAAAAAGATTCTGAGTGGTAGATCTCAGATTGCAGCTTGACTCAGAATGTGACTGGGACTCAGAAAAGGTTGGTGTCCACTGTTCTAGAGTATTCCGTGCATGTAGCCACGGTTTCACATTTTGTTCATACCCTTTGCTAGTCAGTGAGTTATTAGCCCAGTTATAGATCAATTGTAGTCAGCAATAGGGGAGTGATTGCTTCTTACAAGAGCACAAAATGTGTGCATTTCTAGACTTCTTTTAAAAGTGAGTCAGGTAAAGAGACTGTCTTAAAGGGACATTGTTTGTATTTTGAGACAGACTTGAATAAGCAAAGTAGCCAATAGGCAGAGGGTAGCATTAGTCTGATTCTCTGTAGTAATGGTATGGGAATATTAATTAATTTGATTTTGTTTCTTGCATCAAACAACATTTTCAGTCAAGTGTATGAACAGGTTAATGACAAGCCCACATGTTGTTGTTTTTAGAGTCTCATGGAATGTAGACCTACATTGAACACCACACATTGGCTACTACTGTTGTCTGAATGATAGAACAGCTATTTCCATGTTAAAACGTTATGGGATCCATTTTAGCCATAGTTTTTGATCAAATAGCCACAGTAACCTACTTGGCCAATTTGAAAATTTAAAGGGAGTACAGCCTCAGTGTTCACAGTAAACACGCGCTGGAAGTTGCACAGAATTTCCAGAAATGTTCAAATTTGCGTTCAGCAGACCTGAAATTTGCTCAGTGGCCCACATTCTTTTCGGGAACATTGGTTGGTGGTGTTGCCTACCTGGTGAGCCCGGGTCAACGCAGTGCGTCTGTACATGTAGTCCTCCGACTTGAAGACGTACACCATCTTGTACGAGTTGAGTTTGAACATGCACTCCATCTTCAGGTCCTCAGCGCTGTGGGACTTCTCCGATGTCCCCGTAGCCGCCTTCGCCTGCTGCAGCTGCTCCCACCCTCTCTGGCACTTCCGGATCCGCCGGAGGTTCCTGATTGGAAGAGGAGAAAGATTGGCATTAGACCAGCGCCAGTAACACCTTGCTTACCTGTGCCCTCTTCCCACATAGCAATTCAGTTTACAAGGACAGTTTACGCAAATTTCAGTCAAATCATGCGAGTACTTAGACTGCAATGCACTATATCCATACCATTTGTAACATTGGTTGAGCACAGGATGTGTAAGTTATAGCTAAATGACAGGACACATGGTTCCCAAATAGCAGACCAACGCTAATGCTATTTAGAGGTCAAAATACTCAAGTCATTTAGGCCAATGTTTTCCATTTCCGACTCAAAGTTAACAATTTTAATAGATCCGAAAATGTGTGAAATTTGAGCGGGCCGTCCCTGTAAAGATTTGTCTTGATATACCCATGCATAGCAACTCACCCAATAAGAGTTTAACTGGGACACAAATGATTAGGGGAAGGGTAGGCTCTATTGCAGTAGCAGCAGTATTCCTGTACAGTGCACTTCCGTTTAACATTCATATGTTGATTCTCTTGTTAGTCTTTAATATCCTTGGCAAACAATATTTTGGTCAATCAAATTGAATCCAGATTTTAAAAATTATTTTGCAAGCATTAAAAATGCAATGATTATTCACCCCGCTTTAATGTAAGGTTTAAATGTGTACTTACCACACAGGGTAGAGGTGAGCGAGGACTGAAACCGTGAAGCATATTTTGTCAATGCCACTTAGGACATTGCAGTTAGAGTAGCCAATTTCCAATAGAAATGGGAGAAAGGACATTTCATTTGTTTTTTTACACATTGCCGCCAAAAGGGTTAACAAGCCAGGATATGGGTTGAAGGATACTTTGATGTGCACATACAGTACTTCCACTGACAATGTACAGAGCAGTTATGACCATGCAATGAGGATAACATTTAACTGAAAAGACAACCTGCTGGTTGTCACTGCTGTTTGAAGGTACTTTTAGGGGTGGAAAATAAGAGAATCATGCCTATTGACTTTTGTACCAACCTCTCATATTCTTGATATGAGAAACAGACTGAATGTGGGTGAGATCACTGATAAATCATATCCAGTCAAGACAAGTAGCAAATATATGCAATGGGTAAAATAAAACAAAAGGGGGGGGGGGGGGGGGGGGGACTGACGCCAATTTTTTTGTTCCTGTTTTGCATGGGTCCTTCCAGCCCATTGAAATGTATATGATACATTATGGACACCCTTTTTGAAAAATGGCAACAAGCACTGAAAACCAAAGACAGACAGGCTTGATGTGCAACACTCATCTCAGGGCTTAATAGAGAACCCAACCACCCTTCCATGCAATGCTCAGAGAGACGTCTGGAAAGAAATACACCAACATTTGAGCATACAATTCAGACCATTTTATTCACAAGCCCCTTCTCTTTTGTACAAGTGTTGCAGATGCCGTGCTTGACCAGGTTTTCATGAGTTATCAGCACTAGTCTTGGTCAACTCGTATAAAAACCTCACCCACAACAAAAAGATTGCAACGGGAGTGCACTGTATCCTTAAATAGTTTTACACATTATAATAGAGTATGCTGAACACCCCAAATCTCAATCCGTACAACATTTACATGTATCTAAACAGTGATTAGAAGAAGTCACATACAGAATGTTTTTCCTATGAATACAATGACAGGAAACACAGGGCAGCTGATAAAAAAGAAAAATGATTTTATCTGAATCCTTTTCTCTAGACCGACAAAAAGGGGTCTTTTGCCTGTCACCAATGCCACAACAAAAAAAATGGCCGCCGTGACAATGCAATTAAGGACACTGTACATATAGAATTTCTGCTCAACCAAATGGTTCTCCTCCAACAGAGGAAATGATTGTACAATAGAACACTAATATGCTCCATGGTATAAAAATACTTCCTTCCCTTACATACATACGCAATGTGAAAAGTCAACTCCTGTTCATTGCTTTTTCTTCTTCTTTTTCCTCCTTTCAGTTTATATCAAACCACTATTGTAGCCTTATTCTCACAAGAAAAAAAAAATCGAACTAATTTTATTTTTTACCCAATGATTTGGTGACTAGTCTGTTGAGTGGGAAAGTTGAAATAAATACTATCCTACTAATATAATATAAAAATTGCAATATTCATAAATAAAAGGGCCCCGTAAAACAAAACAAAAGTGTGAATAAATGGATAAATAATGAGTCTATTTAAAAAGATGGCAGGGTAAAGTGCAATCTTTCAGAGATAAAGGCAGGGGGCAGAAATGGAGGGAAACAAGTTGCTGATCGAGTAGACAGCCAATTACATTCTCTCTAACAAAAACAGGACAGGCACCGTCAGCATTTCTACTAAACATATATATATTTTTTTAGCACTTAGGCCTACTTTTCTGAGGAAAGCAAACACAAAAATGACCTAGTGCACTTGTAGTTCAACTGGTGTGTGTGTTCATCACTATTGGCAGAGTTTTTCAAAACAAGTGCTTCGTGGATAAGTCTCGGGGAGAAAGCCCTGAAAGTTTGGTTTGTGCAAAAAACACTGACCTGGAACTGACCTGCACGTCGAGAGGGAGATGGGCTTGCACTCATTCTCAAAATGAGTCGTTTTTGTTTTTTTGTCAGCTGGTTTTGGCTTGTGAAACAGTACCATGGCCTGTCTTAGAGAGCCTTTAGGGGTAGATGCTGTTAGCTGTGCAGACGGGGGAGACACAGCCAGAGGCCTCACCTGGGGAGGAACACAGGCTTTTGGGCCAGGTGCTCGCGCAGCTCTGGAGACGCTGAGTCCGAGTTCAGGTAGCGTCCCACGTAGTCGCACCACCGCTGTTTAAAGAACCAGAAGAGAACTACCGTCACAACACAAGAACCTGACTCATCTGAATCTGTTCTAAATGTCATGTGGCGATGCATGTGGCGACTGCCTGCCATACACACTAACAAACACACACCTCTGTCTCAGCGGGTTCGTCTGAGTTCTCCTCCTCCGTGTCAAGCAGCTCTAGGGTCAGGGTCACGCTGCCTTGGCTCTTCACAAACATCAGCTGGACCACAAACAAACCAGTCAAACAACAAGACAACCAACAAGACAAGACAGCAAAGGTCAGAGAGAACGTACCAGGGGGGACAGAAGAACAAAATGGGGACAGAAGAACAAAACGAAAGCAAGAGAGAAAAACCAGAGAGCTGGAGAGAGAACACATGAAAGTTGAAATGCAACTCAAAGTATTTTCCTGAGACACAATAACATTCCAGGTGGGCCAGCAATCCACCCACCCATACTGTACCTTGAAGCAGTTCTCGTCGGACATGAGCTGCTCCGCCTTGCGCTGGTATGCCCCCTCGGCGGTCGCTCTGGAGGCCTGGGTGGACAGGGCGCCGCCGGTGGCCTTGTTGGTGCTCTGGCTCAGGTAGAGGTCTGTCACGCGCACGCAGAGCTCATCACTCACAATGTGCTGGAGCTGGTGATAGGAACCACAATGCCAGGTGTGAGCACAGCCATTAAGTCAGCCATCAAAGTTATCATTGTTTAGGCCGGGTGGGCCCCCATTTAGCTCTGTTGCTGCCCCCCCCCCCACCGCCTGAAAGAGATTGGCCTCAACTGATTTCATTTGACAATTTTGGCGCCTAGATGTTCCTCAAGGTTGGCTTTTTCTCGCCGCCTGGGACCTAACGGAGGGAAAAGACTGTACTGACCTGTCTGACAATGCTCTGGATGAGCTTGTCCATGGTGAAGGCAGTGTAGGCGTGGATGGTGAACATCTCCCTGAGGGAGTCCTCGTACTGGGTGGGCTCCATGTTACCGTCC
Source organism: Oncorhynchus kisutch (assembly GCF_002021735.2). NCBI lineage: Eukaryota > Metazoa > Chordata > Actinopteri > Salmoniformes > Salmonidae > Oncorhynchus > Oncorhynchus kisutch. The sequence continues at coordinate 124,192 of NW_022262797.1, forward strand.
AGGAGGTTCCGCACCATCTCCAGGAAGGCAGAGTAGTAGTCCTCCACTTCAATGTCCACTGGAAAAGGAGAAAGTCAGGATTTAAAGTAATAGTACAGATGATTTGTATACTTTCAGCAAGTGGTTTTTGAAAGTAGCGTTCACCAGCCAAAAGGGGTCACGGAAAACTGTTTAAGTTACATGTGTGTATCAGTTCATTGTTCTGCTGCCCTGATCCCGCCTCCCACTTTTACCTTGCAACCTCATTAGACATCATTCCACCTGCCAATCAACATCAGAGGTGCGTTCAGCAAGATGCAGCAAGATGTGGAACAAACATGCCTTTCTGACATGTAGCCTAGATTAGAATAAGGATACAACGGACTATTGGTGGCATTTCGTTCGGCAACTGAATGTGGCCCAGGTAAGGTTGCTGTAGGATTCTTAATGTACATCCCTTGTAGCACAGTCTGATCAGATCATTATGGCAAAATATAGCCTAGTGAAATGAGAGATGGTGTGTACAACAACGTCCACTTCATAGTATGACACTATGGGCTATAAGGATGTTATTTAGGAATTGTTATGTAACTAATGTCTCACCCTCATCTGTTATTAGTAGGAGAACTTCTGACTAACGTCTGATCTGAGGCATTGATTTGACCGATGTATTTGATTTATTCTCAGTTATCACAATAACTAAGCATTTATAGTTAACCTGTGTTAATTCACAAGTGCCTGTCCACTATGAAACAAACGAGCGCAGCTCACATGCAGGAAATATTTGAAGCATTGAATGTAAGGATTGTGTGGCTTTCTCCGCTTAGGGGGAGGTTGCAGAGGGTATCTTATGGATGAATGAGCCATACATTGGCAAAACGTGTTGAAATCAGAAGGTTTAAAAATACAGACAGTTGTCATGATCCCGGCTAGCCTATTGAGATTAGGAAAACATCTGGAGGGTATATCTCCCCCTGGTTGTGGTGTAAATGATAGGAAGGGTATCTATGTGCAATTGGAACAAAGGTCTGTGTTGGGACCATTGACGTTGTCAAAAAAAAACATTCTCCAGGAGACGTTAGCATGTACTGTACATGTACATTGTTTTCAGATATGAAAGTAAAAACAATGTGACTTTCAGAGGAAAAGCTCTGCAGATAGAAAACTGCATGATGAAGGTAAAGTACATTTTCTACATAGAAAACTGCATGATGAAGGTAAAGTACATTTTCTACATAGAAAACTGCATGATGAAGGTAAAGTACATTTTCTACATAGAAAAATGTTAAACTGGGTGCAAAAAAAATGTGTGATCCTTTGATCTAAACCTTAATGGTCAGTGGGTTCATAGCGTGCTGCAGTTTGGTTTTAAAGGTTGTCTGGACTTACTGGGCTCCTTTAGTCTCAGCTGGACGGCAGGATTCTCACTCTTATCCCGTTTGACACCCAGCACCTCCCTCTCCCACTCCCGTTCCCTGCAGTCCTCCTCGATCTGCCTCTCTGCCTGCCCGTAGATGCGCAACAACCGCAAACAGAGGATCTGATGCAGGCGCTGGAAGATGTACCAGTTGTTGTTGACGTAGTAGAGGTTGTAGACGTCGTCTAGGCCACGCAGTTTCTGTGCCCCCGTGTTGCCGAATAGCAGCTTAGACTTAGCGGAGCCACCACTGCCAGCCAACCCGTTGTGCTTCTTTGACCCGTCTTCATCTGGCCCGGTTTCGTCTTCTTCCTCCTCCTCCTCCTCGTCTTCCTCTTCCTCCACATCCGACAGCTCCCCGCGCCGGGCGAACAGCATGTCTGGGATAAAGTGGTGGATGACCTGTTTGATCTTGTACTTGTCCTCCTTCTGGATGCCGACCTGCCTCTTGACGTGGTGGATGATGAGCGCGGCGGCGTCCTCCAGGATCTGGCTGTCCTGGTAGGTCAGGGTCATGTGGGGCCCGCCAGGCACGGGGGCCGTGTCCTCGGAAGCCTGTTCCTGTCGCTAAACGGAGGCAAAAAAACCACAGGTTAGAGTAGCTTATATATATATATAAAAAAAAGCTTTAATCAATACTTGGGAGACATTAACACATGGATCAGATCAAGTAAGTGGTATATCACTGCCTCTTACCTCATCGTATATGGTCTCAATCTCATTGAGCAAGGTCTTTGAGCGGAACACCTTGGTGTCATTCTGCTTGAAGTTGATGCCTTGGTGGTCGAGGGACTTGAGGTAATACTTCTCATTCTGCTCCCTCCAGATCTTGTTGAATCCTCTCTGGGCTTCCCTCCATTCTTCTTCTTTCATCTTTAACCTGGAACGAGGTCAATCAGAACACATAGCGTGGTCAACATGGGACAGCAACATGTTCTCTGGAAGCTGTTGCTTAGGCCGCTTTACATTACTCTAATTTACATTTATTGTCCATCACACAACCTCTTCATATCACACCTCTTGAGTACTATAGGGACGGACACAGCCGGGTTCCTCTTGAGCCCGTCGATGATGTCGGCGGCCTTGTCGCCGTATATCCTCTGGATGGCCTTGCGGTGGATGACCTCAGAGCAGCCGCCCATGGTGTTGTCCAGCCGGAACTTGACCTGTTCCTCGGCCGTCATGCGCGACAGCCTCCTCTGTACGGCCTCCAGAGCTCTTATGGTGGCCAGGTTGGTCTCCAGCACCACGTCCAGCTGCAGGGAGAAGAAGAGTATGGAAAATGTCAGTACATCACTTCAGACAGGACATCAGCATACTTTGGTTTGTACTATTAGAATATAACTACCATGAGAGGGGGGGAAAGTCTCACCTCGAAGCGCTCGTCCTCACATCTGTAAATATGCTCCTCATACTGGGTCTTCTTGGAGCTGACAAAGGTGGAATCCTCTGACCACGAAGGGAACGACACCCACGTGTCATTCAGGACCTGAAATGGACCATACTGTTAAAACTCTGCTCTAATTCAGTCACTTGCCAAGATGAACAACATCTCAGTACTAACCAATTAAACCCCTGTGATCGACTTCACTGGCAGGATGACGCATGCAAAAAAGTGACTAAAATTGTATTTTCTTTGCTCTTAATTTTCCAATACACAAACATGTATTTGACTAATTCCTCAGGTTTTTATTGATCCTCTGATTCAATTTGGTTGACTTTGAAGGGTAACATTTGACTGTCAATAACTGCTACGCTCACCTCTTTACACAGTGGGGTCCTCCCTGTACACTTGGGCTGTGTGTAGCTCTTGGGTAGCGCCCTGTAGCTGGAGCCCAACCTCTTACAGGAAGCGTAGTCAATCTCCATGGCCATGCCCTCTGTGGTCCTCTCCTTGGGAAAGCTCTCGATGTGGCTGGACTCTCTGTAGCCCAGGAAGTTTTTGAACCAGGAGAACAGCTCTGGGAATTTTCTGCAGATCACATTCCAGAATGGGTGTTAGATGTGCGGAAAAATATCAGGATGAATAACAAAGCTTGTATTTTCACATGCCGTTAACGAACAAGGCCATCTATTTTTTATGTAATATTTTCATTTTACCTTCATTTAACTAAGCAAGTCAGTTAAAAACAAATTCTTATTTACAATGACAGCCTACCTGGGAACAGTGGGTTAACTGCCTTGTTCAGGGGCAGAATGACGTATTTTTACCTTGTCAGCTCGGGGATTCGATCCAGCAACCTTTCAGTTACTGGCCCAACGCTCCAACCACTAGGCTACCTGCCTCTAACCACTAGGCTACCTGCCTCTAACCACTAGGCTACCTGCCTCTAACCACTAGGCTACCTGCCTCTAACCACTAGGCTACCTGCCTCTAACCACTAGGCTACCTGCCTTCCCCGAGCTGACAATGTATAGGAGGCCAATAATAGGAATAGAGAAGGATGCCTATAGCTTTTTAGATCATGAACATGGACATTCATTTAGCCTAAGAACAAACATATTAGCAACACCTTTTTGACATGCTCAGAGTGTCAGAGTTTTATACTACCGACTCAGCCTGATCTTGAGAGGCTGGTGGCCCTGTTAACTCTACTCATCTGCTGTAGCATGACTGAATTGTCTACACTCCTCACAGCAGAGAAGGTAGTTGCAACAGCTATGCAGCGCGTCCTGTAGTCAGGCTGATAAATTGTGCAAAGTTTTTTAAATGGTTGTTTGGCGCAGGTGATAGATGCTTAAAGCTTACCCCAGGAATGGCAGCACTAGCTGCACAAGCTCTGCACGAGAAATCACTTCCTGGTTAAAGATGAGCAGACACCGCAGGAAGTTGTCATAGGCCTCAGAGCTCCGGAGGGCTTTCCTCACCTATGATAAGAAAGGAGCTCTGTAAATACACACTTCAACACACACTGAATTACTTTACAATTGGGTTAGGTGGACAGCGTCTCATCACAACCAGGCAATTCATTCATTCATGTTCAGTTGGAACAGAATAAATCCTTTCTATAGGTGTCATTCGTATAGATCACATTTTATGTTATTGTATAACATTCACATTAGGTTTAAAACTAAAATGTAGAAGGACCTTTTCAAAGAAGAGAGATTCTGTGCCGATGCTGTGTTTGCTGGCCTCAGCCATGGCATGGTCTTTCCCCAACATCTTGGGTTTCTTCTGCAAGGGTGGGAAAGAGAAGAATTGAGTGTAAATAAGGACTACATTACCACTGACATGGTAGACCAATTAACTGATACAGGGACAGAGGCTTCAGAGGTATATTACAGTTCTACGGTAAATAAGAGAAGCTAAAAAAGAAGGTAAAAATCCCACATTTAAAGAGTTGACAGATCTATGGGACGCTCTAGTCAAAAGTATACCATTCTAAGCTGTCTGAACAGTATTACAACTGTTACTACTGCTAACTAGTTTCTTAATAACCGCATGTCTGACAACTACGGTTGCAAAGCTACCGGAAATCTATCGGAATCTTCAGTCATTTTGGTAATTAACAGGTAATCTATGGTAATTTGGGTAATTTATACTTGAATAACTTTTAAAAAAAACAAAACAATATATAGTATTAATTTGTTATATCTGTGTCCATATTGTCCATTAGCTTCTAGTGGATAGACCATATGGTTCAAGAGAAAATAACCTAATTATTGAAAAAAGTCAAACGATGAAATTATTCTCAATTATTTACTCTTTCAGAACTGCCACCGGTTTGGTGCCAAAACGTTTACATACAAAGGCTTTAGACTCAACGAGAGGGCGCTAGTTTACCTTGACGGGAGGCGTGGCGCCCGCTCCAGAATGCCTCCGGATTGGACAGCCGTTCTGGTTGAGACGCTGCTTGTTGTTCATCAAGGGCCTCTTGACCGTGGTGCCGTGGTCGTTGCGCACCGACTCCGCCCGGTCGGCCGTGGTCTTGCTCAGCAGCTGGAGAAAAGGGGGACAACTCTGGATCAGAGATAAACGTGAGAGTTTAAGATAGGCAACATCTGTGTAGATCTGCACAGAACATACAACTTTTACATCAAACTGAAAGGCATTATCAGTGCATCTTGATCATGCACCCTGTCTGAGTCACATGATGTAGTAAATAAAACAGGTGGTATAAGTCATATGAAAATAACCATACGATATGACAGTGGCCAAGTTTGTAATTCAATGTCCTCACATAGTTTAAACTCAACTTCTATCATTCTGAAATAACATCTCAGGTGAAGGAAGCATTATCTCTTGCAATAGAGCACTATTTTAGCGTGGACGTGAAACACTCACCACTGAACTGTTGGCGTCCGGTAAGAACTGTCCGAACTCCGAGAGCAGGTCCTCCTGGTTCTTGAAGAGCCGTGCCACCTGAGCGTACACCTCCTGCTCTGTTAATGCCGGAGTGTAGTTCCCCCCCGCCTCCTTCGCGTTTCGCTGCTCCTTCTGCAAAAGCAGCAATCAGACCACTGGTTACAGACTACACCAAGAAATTCAATCAGACCACTGGTTACAGACTACACCAAGAACTTCAATCAGACCACTGGTTACAGACTACACCAAGAACATAAATCAGACCACTGGTTACAGACTACACCAAGAACATCAAATCAGACCACTGGTTAGACTACACCAAGAACTTCAATCAGAACACTGGTTACAGACTACACCAAGAACTTCAGACCACTGGTTACAGACTACACCAAGAACTTCAGACCACTGGTTACAGACTACACCAAGAACTTCAGACCACTGGTTACAGACTACACCAAGAACTTCAGACCACTGGTTACAGACTACACCAAGAACTTCAGACCACTGGTTACAGACTACACCAAGAACTTCCGACCACTGGTTACAGACTACACCAAGAACTTCAGACCACTGGTTAGACTATACCAAGAATTAACCATGGATGACATAATAGGGTCAATGTAAATCACATTACATATGTATTTATTTAACAAGGCAAGTCAGTTAACATTCTTATTTACAGTGATGACCTACACCGGCCAAACCCTAACCAGGACGACACTGGGCCAGGGCGGCGCACAATCAGAATGTCCTTCCGCTAAAGTTTCTTTCTGCAATGATTATCCAGTACATCTCTGGTTCTTGTATCCCTGTTCCCAGAAAGTGACCAGGGAGACCACACAAAGGGCACCACTGCTTCGTCGGCAGTTTCGTTATAGCACTGGAATGGAACCTCAAGTTCATATTGAATGGTGACCCAGGTTACGAACAGATCTCTGTGTGTACACTGTCTTTTGTATAGCTTGTTGTTTACACTGAAAATAAATCACCCTTCAGAAAGAAGCCAGATTTATTGAATGAAATGCTTTGTGTGGGGCAGCTCTCGCGCTGTGTTTTTACCTGGTAAGTGTGCAGGATCTCCAAGAAGGCTTTGTAGATGTCGGGCTGCCCCTGGAAGCGGTTCTTGATCTTGTTAACGTAGTTGATGGCGTGGTTGAACTCCACGGGCTGGTTGTTCTGCAGGGGAGGCCCGCTGGAAGGGGTGCTGCTCACCGGGGCGTGGGACTGGACCGAGGGGGACCGTGGGGAGGCGTAGGATGGGATTGATGGGTTGGGTTGGCTAGTCGGGGTCAGGGCAGGAGACTGCATCGGCTGTGGGGGGAAAAGGAGATCGACAAGGAGTTGCCCCCAAATATGAAATATACACTACCATTCAAAAGTTTGGGGCCACAGAAATGTCCCCCTTTTTTTTTTTTTTTTTTTTACAGTTTTTTGCATTAAAAGAACATCAAATTAAGCCGAAGACATTGTTAATGTTGTAAATGACTATAGTAGCTGGAAACAGCTGATTTTTAATGGAATGTCTACATAGGTCCATTATCAGCAACCATCACTCCTGTGTTTCAATGGCATGTTGTGTTAGCGAATCCAAGTTAATAATTTCAAAAAGGCTAATTGATCAGTAGAAAACCCTTTTGCAATTATGTTAGCACAGCTGAAAACTGTTGTTCTGATTAAAGAAGCAATAAAACTGGCCTTCTTTAGACTAGTTGAGTATCTGGAGCATCAGCATTTGTGGGCTCGATTACAGGCTCAAAATGGTCAGAAACAAAGACCTTTCTTCTGAAACTCGTCAGTCTATTCTTATTCTGAGAAAGGTAGGCTATGTCATGTGAGAAATTGTTAAGAAACTGAAGATATCGTACAACACTATGTACGACTCCCTTCACAGAACAGTGCAAAATGGCTCTAAACAGAATAGAAGGAGTGGGAGGCCCCGGAGCACAACTGAGCAAGAGGACAAGTATATCAGAGTGTCTAGTTTGAGAAACAGACGCTTCAAGTCCTCAACTGGCAGCTTCATTAAATAGTACCCGCGAAACACTAGTCAACGTCAACAGCGAAGAGGCGACTTCGGGATGCTGGCATTCTAGGCAGAGTTGCAAAGAAAAAGCCAGATCTCAGACTGGCCAATAAAAATAAATATTAAGATGGGCAAAAGAACAGACACTGGACAGAGGAACTCTGCCTAGAAGGCCAGCATCCCGGAGTAGCCTCTTCTGTTGACGTTGAGACTGGTGTTTTGCAGGTACTATTTAATGACGCTGCCAGTTGAGGACTTGTGAGACGTCTGTTTCTCAAACAAGAAACCCTAATGTACTTGTCCTCCTGCGCAGTTGTGCACCGGGGCCTCCCATTCCTATTCTGGTTAGGGCCAGTTTGCGCTGTTCTGTGAAGGGAGTAGTACACAGCATTGTATGAGATCTTCAGTTTCTTGGCAATTTCTCACGTGGAATAGCCTTCATTTCTCAGAACAAGAATAGACTGATGAGATTCAGAAGAAAGTACTGGCCATTTTGAGCCTGTAATTGAACCCACAAATGCTAATGCTCCAGGCCAGTTTTATTACTTCTTTAATCAGAACAGTGTTCAGCTGTGCTAACAATTTCAAAAGGGTTTTCTAATGACCAATTAGCCTTTTAAAATTATTCACTTGGATTAGCTAACACAACATGGCATTGGAACACAGGAGTGATGGTTGTTGATAATGGGCCTCTGTACGCCTATGAAGTTATTCCATTAAAAACCAGCCGTTTCCAGCTACAAGAGTCATTTACAACATTAACAATGTCTACACTGTTTCTGATAAATTTTATGTTATTTTAATGGACAAAAAAAAGGTGGTTTTCTTTCAAAACCAAGGAAATTTCTAAGTGACCCCAAACTTTTGAATGGTAGTGTACAGCAGCACATAACAATAAAAGTTGAATAATATATTTGACATACGCAACTATACAGTAATAAGTAAATGAATACATGTTTACATGTTTACATAACAAATGAAGAAATAAGCCAATGACTTGTGGTTCAAATCTCCAATAGGAAACTAAACACGCAGAAACAAAGAACTTGAGAAGAGGTTCTTGCACAGAATGACACAACAAAGGAAAGGGGTCTTAGTGAGCTGGAACCTTGCTGGTCTTGGCCGGTGTAGGCTGTGTGGGTAGAGCGGTGCTGGCTGTGGCGGTGCTGGTGGGGGGTCCACTGGGCAGCTGCAGGGCCTGGTGATGATGGGGCACCGGCTGGCTGGGTGGCCCCGTAACGGGGAGGTTCTGGACAGAGATGCCGTGCGGGGTGATGTAGTGGATCTGTCCTGGCGTGGTCACGTTGACCTGCTCGTTGGTCTGGACCTCAATCTTGTAGCCCGGCGGCAGGAAGGTGTTGAATCCCATGATGAGGTCTGGGTGGCCCTTGAAGAGCTGGGAGACACGGCTGATCACACCTGGAGTGTCGATGCTGTGAAAGTAAATGTGCGTGTTTAAGATTGACTACATGGTAGTTAGACTGTGCAGAATCACTGATCTACAAATCACCTTGCTTCTCAAATAACTACCAATTATGTGATCAAGATTAGTGATTCCCCACCTCGCCTTGCTCAAACTGATCCCCTCAAACACATGGAATATCTTCCTGCAGCAAGAGCTCACGGCTTACATGGATGTTTACAGTGTTTGCTTAGAAAAACAAACTAAATTGTAACTGACCTCTGTGACTTGAACTCTTTCATGATGTCAAGGAAGTCGTTGTAGACTTGAGGCTGATTCCCAAACTGCAGTTTCACTTGGTCCAAGTAGGACAGAGCATCTTCAACCTACAAACACAGTTATGCCAGTCAAACAATGTTTTCAAAGGTATAAGGAGATGAAGTGGGCATTGATCAAGATAATGAAAACATCCCAATGAGCTCCATACTTTAATTGTTGACTAGTCTCATTGCTGTATTATCTACTAGTGATGGGGGGGGGCTCAATACAGTTACACGTAGGATATATCATCCAAAATAATATCCCTATCATTTTGACAATATCCCAATATTATTTTTGCACTAGTTGGCTGAACCACCTTAAAAAAAAGGTATTTAACCTTTATTTAACTGGGCAAGTCAGTTAAGAACAAATTCTTATTTACAATGACGGCCTACCCCATCCAAACCCTCCCCTAACCAGGAAGATGCTGGGCTAATTGTGCACCATCCTATGGGACTCCAATCACAGCTGGTGGTGATACAGCCCGGAATTGAACCCGGGTCTGTAGTGATGCAGTGCCTTAGACCGCTGCTCCATTCTGGATCCCTATACTCCAGTACTTCTCCTTCATAGCTTGTTTTCAGCACTTTTATTTCCATGACTGATCCAAACTAATTTTCCCATGGCTCTCGTCCCTCTGCAGCAGTCATACAGTGAGCAATGTTTGTAACGTGGAATAGCAATTCAATGACAGAATACATATAGAATCGCAATACATATCGGTACCCAAGTACGGTGATGATATTGTATCCCTGGCAACTCCCAGCCCTATTATCTACCATGCTTTGAAATCAACAGGTCCTAATTGAGTCCATCATACCTCCACTTTATTCTGTATTTAGTACATGTGCTTATTTTGATCTCTTTTGTACATTCAATAAAATGTATACATATGAAAAATGCACCTTGAGTCGCTGGAACTGGGCACCCTGTGAGGGGGCCATAGGGGCCAAAGGGTGGGCATGGCTCTGGACCATCGCAGCCCCCTGTGATTGGACAGCTGGACTGTGGGGGTGGGGCCCGACAAGTGCAGCGGGACTAGAGGCATGTCCATGGCCACTGGAGTTCTGGGGCATTGTGGGAACCTGGAGGACAAGATTCAGTCAAATATCAGCATTCTGCCTGTGGTAAAATAGTAAACAAAGACTTGAAAAAGGCAAATACAGAAACTACAGTTTGCTGGTTAATTGGCACTTATAAATTCATGCATTGTAGAATCTAGCAAAATTATTATTTTCTGTGCAACATGCTCTCATCTAGATTAAAGAGATATGACAACAGTTCCCATACCTGGTAACCCTGGGGGATGGAGTATTGGATGCCGGGGGAAGGCTGCATGTTGTCGGTGACGGCCTCGTACACGGCTGGGGCTAGGACGCGGTGCTGGAAGCCCTCCGCAGTACCCGGGACTGGGGGGCGACGCTGCTGCTGGGACGCAAATACTGGTTCCTGATCCTCCACACGCCGCTTCATTGTATATTCATACTCAAGAGCTAGGAGGCACAGGTACAACACAGTTAACATTTAGACATATTTGATTGATAAATCGATAGTCACCCTGACACAACTGCCAATTTCAAGATGGATACATTCATTTAGCACATTTCAGACTCTGTGGCACACATTTATGGGATTCTCCAGTTTCTGTCTCACCCACAACTAGTGGCTATATTTTTAAAAACGTGATATGAACGTTATTGGGATCACTTTGGAGGGAGAGTGGTAGCCCCCCCAACAAGGCTGGAGAATTCAGTACGTCACAAAGAAGGATGTTTGACCAGAATATGAGCTAGAATTCACATGGACTGCTTTAGTGGACAATACATAGATTACTATGTAGCTAACTATAGTGTGTAGGGACGAGGGACGCATTGGCAAGATACCGACTGGACAACGTTATTCAACCATTTATCTAGCTAGCGTGCTTGCTAAGATAACTCGGAAGTAACGTTACTCTGATCACTCAAGATGGTAAACCAACATATGGAATATGGCTAGGGAACACATCCATAAGTCTAATCCAATTAAATGTATGTTTCTTATTTAGCGGTGGCGACACGTCCCAAAGACAATCCACAAGCTAACAGTGAGATGTTAACTGGCTAGCGGTTAGCTTCTAAACCAGCCATAAGACCTGCCCATTCCCCTCCCCCTCCTGCCAAGAGAGGGCCTGACGCCATCCACTGCTATAGCGGAGTCGTGCGCGCCCCGAACTTGTGTGGCTAAATGTACGAGCGTGTCAGGTCAAATAATGTGCAGAGTACTGTTAACTATTTGCCTTTTCATTTTTAACTAACGCGTTAGCCTTAGCTATCGTAATAACGAAAATTTCAATTAAAAATAGATTTCAGTTAACGTTAGCTAACAAGGGATGGTTGCACTTCCCGGTGGTCTTTTTAGTAAGCTACTGCTAGCAACACATGTGGCTTTACGCTAACCAGCCATGTTCGAACGTCATCATCATGAAACCCAGTGATTCGACTAACGTTAGGTAGCACAACAACTGTCCTTGCTAACATTATCTCAATACTGTAGCAATACTGTTTTTTCGCTGGATAAATGTGTTTCACGATTAGCTAGTTACAGTCGTTAATTTGTCCGAATCCTATCTAAATGTTTAGCTAGCCAACTACTGTTGTACGATGCTGTTCACTAGCTCATGGAACTACTGTAGCTAGCTAATCGTCAAAAACACATTAGCCAGCGAACATTAGCGACATTTTCGACATGCAAAAGCAGGCATCGTTAATGTTTAAAGACTCAGTCTGCCAGCAGAAAGATAACATTTTCTGAGTTGTATTTATGCATCTGTCTGACAAGGTTAATGTAGCAACTTGCTGTAACAGCACGTAGCGCCATTTAGTTTTGCTTCAAATGGGCTTAGTTAGCTAGCTAAAGTTAGCTTGAGAGATTAAAACTCACCTCAACGACTGAGACCAATAACAACTTGTCGAACCAAATTTGGATTTTCTCAGTCAAATGACAAAAATTCGCCAGTTAAAACGTATCAAGATTGAGGGTGCATATTCCAATTGAAATGTCAAAGAAGAACTGCCCCTGCTAGCAACCCGCTAACAACAATCCCTGTGGCTAGTACGCTCCTTGAACAGAGGCGTGGTTCCAATGAGGGCGGCTAGTCTCCTCCCATTCTAAATGATAATTGGCAACTCTTCAACAGAGGAAACAATAGCAACGGAACTTCATTGGTCAGATTTCCAGTCACTCAGATCAGGGATTTTTTTTTACTTACAGGCATTTTTAGACCTCCGCAAAACTTTTTTTTTACCATTGACTACAAAATATCATATATAGAACCATAAACTCGATGA